>NC_033633.1:1348836-1385628 GCF_001540865.1 Ananas comosus | reverse complement strand
ATAGGTAAATGATGTCGAAAATTTATAAAATTTAGTTTTCAAATACTTTTAATAGTGTAGATTAAGTCTAACGAAGCCGATCATCGATTTGGAAGCCGTATCATTGAAAACAACTTGGTAGCACGGAGGCCTTCGTGCTACCGATAGTATACCACCCTAGCTCTCTCTCTCTCTCTCTCTCTCTCTCTCTCTCTATATATATATATATATATATATATATATATATATATAAAATTGAGCTCCTATGGTTTTAAAAGTACTAAGAGATTGGTACTTGTAGATTTTTAGCCATTGGATTAAGAGATATGCGGCTAGGATGATGCTATCAATTGCATGAAGCATTTGGTGCTATCAAGTTTTCTGCCGTTAGATTTACCTTTTTTATTATTTTCATCCGTTCGATTATACTATTCAACTAACCACCCACTCAACCTTAGGAACCCCACATCATCATCCTAACCGCACATTTTTTAATCGAAGTGTAGAAAACTTAATAGCACAAAGTCATTGATGCTGTCATTGATGCTATTAATAGTATTCCAGCCTAGTTCTCTCTCTCTCTCTATATATATATATAGAATTAGGCTGAAATACTATCAATAGCACCAAGTTATTGGTGCCGTTAATTTTTTAGCCCTTGGATTGAGGAATGTGTAGTTAAAATGATGTGGGTCCCATAGGATTGAATAAGTGGTTAGTTGAATAGTATAATCTAACAGATAAAAATAATCAAATGGTTAAATCTAACGATAGAAAACTAGATAGCACTAAATTCTTGATGTTATCAATAGTACCAAGCCGAACTATATATATATATATATATAGAACTAGGCTGGAATACTATTAATAGCACCAAGCTATTGGTGCTATTAATATTTTAGCCATTAGATTGAGAAATATGCGGTTAGGATGATATGGGCCCTCTAGGGTTGAGTGGGTGGTTGGTTGAATAGTATAATCTAACGGGCAAAAATAATCAAAGGGGTTAATTTAACGGCAGAAAACTTGATAGCACCAAGTGTTTGGTGCTATCGATAGCATAGCAGCCGGACTCTATATATATATATATATATATATATATATATATATATATATATAGAACTAGGCTGGAATACTATTAATAGCACCAAGCTATTGGTGCTATTAATATTTTAGCCATTAGATTGAGAAATATGCGGTTAGGATGATATGGGCCCTCTAGGGTTGAGTGGGTGGTTGGTTGAATAGTATAATCTAACGGGCAAAAATAATCAAAGGGGTTAATTTAACGGCAGAAAACTTGATAGCACCAAGTGTTTGGTGCTATCGATAGCATAGCAGCCGGACTATATATATATATATATATATATATAAATATATATAGTAACCAATGTAGAGATAGATTTGGCTCCGACAAGTACAATAAATACGACCCTGAAAGTGCCATGTGATTCCACTGAAACGAACATTAAACTCAATAATAAACAACAAAGAGGTTTGAAACTTTTTGATTGGAGACATTTAAATTGGTCCGCCCCAAGAGAAAAGGACTCGGACTTATATCCTGTTGAATATTAAATATTAAAACCTACATTCTCAAATTTTTGAAAAATAATTATTATTATTATTTATATAAATTTAATATAATATTAAAGCAGAAGATTCTGAATTTGAGTCCGTCAGACTTCCAGCTTCGTTTAATTTTCTCCTATTTAATTTAGTTTCACGTTTCGAATTTCTATCAAAAAATCTCGAGTCCAAACATAAGAAAGAGTATTGAATATAAATATAAAAAAAATACAGTTCTCTAATAGTTTAAGTTTTTGGAGAAAAATAATTATTTTACTTACTTTAACTGAATCCTCTCTAATTTTTTTTTAAAAAAAATGGAAGCCAGATATTTTAGGTGATATCAATATTATCAAAGCCAATTTTAATATTAATACGTAAATTTATTAAATTGAAATATTATTTACTAATTTAATTTGACTAGATTTAATAAGTTCGATCTCTTCTTAGTAAATTTAGCTCTCTTATTGCTTGCAAAAATTGGATTGAAATTGAGTACGACTATAGATCTCGCAAAATGTGTTTTTGAATATTGCTGTTGCATCGACGCACATGATATAGAAACTTATCGACCGGTTCAATCATGCAATATGAAAATATTACATACTATATAAACAATATTAAGAAAGACTCAACACACTTCTAATTTCAAATAGTAATGATTTAAAGTACCAAAATTTGGTACTTGCCTCCACGAAAATTAAAGCGCAGAAAAAGCAATATTGGGAGTGGGGACAGACTCGTTATTTATTAAAAAAAATTTAATCTGATTTAATAAATTTGACCTGTCGCTCTTAATCTATCTAGCTCAATTTAAATATACGTTCCAACTATTTGGAGCCAAAATTTGAAATAGTGGTGAATTTGGTACCAAACCTGGTGACCCACACGTCCGAGAATTCAAAAAAGGTAAAGTGACCACCTTTTGAGAGTTGGGACCAACTCTTTAGTACGTATCTGTACGGACTTCGATCCAACGGCTAATACCCACTCGAGGTATCTCGTCAAACCATTTGATCCGTTGATAACCTATGATTCTCACTAATCCTTTGTACTTAGATTGTCCATAGCTGAGATATCAAGCTCCAAGTATAATTATTTTTAATTAAATTTTGTTATTTAAGAAAAATGGATAGATTGTTATTTTTTTCTCTTTACAATATATATATAGTTATAAATATTTTTTAATCTAAAAATATTTTTTATTTATGTATATGACTCTTTTACTTGTGCCATTTTTTTGAAATAAACTATTTTTACTTTTTCGGAGTTACAAATAGATGGATGGAAATTAGCTAGAAGTCCCCACACTGCGGACCCAATTGAAGGATCCTTGTGGGTTCTTTAAAAAAACCTATTGATGTAAGTCCTTTTCAACGCGGTACTTAAAAGTTATTAAATTATTAATATACTGACATATGGGATGTGAAGATTTTAAGTTAATTCATGAATGAAATGGTGCATAAATTTATGAAAGTCAGTCGGCCGCAGGTTTGCACGCCATTTAATATTTTGGAAGGCAGTCTTGACTCTTGACCCTTTACATTAAAGCTAGGGACAACTTAGCTGTGGTGTCTTTGTACCACCAACACAAATGGGAAGGAAAATGCTACATGTATAATTTCTTATGGAATGTAAATTTTATATTTTATAATTAGCAGTTGTTTTTTTTTTTTTTNGTCTTTGTACCACCAACACAAATGGGAAGGAAAATGCTACATGTATAATTTCTTATGGAATGTAAATTTTATATTTTATAATTAGCAGTTGTTTTAGGTTTTAAGTACAAAAAAAAAATGATGAAACTAGTGAGTAATGTGAGCCTTTAATTGTTTAGAGTGTAAATTTTACATCTATTTTATAGGTGTACAAATAGTATTGCTGAATGAGAAAATTTAGCAACCAACCTAAAATGTATCCCAAACTCCTCGTTTTTGTTAGGTCTAAAGATGCATTCCTTTAGTGTGAGGGCGTTTCCTAGGTCGAGGTGACTGATTTGATGGTAGTTTTGAATATATTGTAGAATACAATTGATGCGTCAGTTTTATATATGTTTAATAAGTTAGTGATTTTGTTCTTTAAGATTTACATATTACAAGTCAATCTTCTTATGGCATATAATATTAGAGAGGATATATCAGCAGTATGATAACAATTTTGAGTAAAACAGAACATATGAACATTCTTTGCTATGGGGGGATTATTTGACTAGAGTTTTACCTATTATATGAATCTAGTTGCGTGGATGCACAACTAAAGCGAAATTAAAAGCAATTAAAACCGAAATTATGCTATTAAAAGAGAAAAGTAGAAATATTACCTGTGGTGATTTATATCAATAAGGAATTCCTTGCAAAATTCCTGTGTAGAGGATCAAGGAATAGAAATTCTTTGACAGGGGAGGTCACATCTTTTGGTTGTTAGCGCAATATTTATTCCAGGATATTGCGTGTTGCGTGAATGCTCGAGCGAGAACATATTCAACATTTTCTTTTCCTTTTCCTTTTCTTTTTCCCTTTTGGTGCGTGTGTGTATCTTTAAAGATGATAAACCTGTCCAAAGAAAGAAAAGAAAGATGACAATTTGAATGGAATATTTTTCCCTTTGAAAAAGGAGTTTCTATCTGCATTAAACTTTGAAGGAACATTATCCAGTAATGTAAATGCAAATCAGTAAATGATACAAGAGGCATGTTCTGCTTTTTAGCAGCTTGGAGGTTAGTATTAAAAAAAAAAGAGGACAGCATCTTCCGAACAGTAAGATGAAATGGAAAAAGCTAAGAAATATTTTGGTTTGAAAGATCAACCAAACTGATTTCTTTCTTTTTAGGCTGTATTTCCAATTTGTATGCTGAGATATCTAAAAATAATTGATGAATGGGATAAACTGCAATGCAAAATAGTGCAATTCTAACAAGAGTAACATTACATATAATGGGTCTTGTTCTCAACAATGAAACAATCTACACTTTTCTACATTAAGTTCAAAAATAATTGATTTATGTGCAGCAATCTTATAATTTCTTTTGTCTAGCAGCTATCTGAAAAGACATACAGGGGACTGGATTTTGTCACTCAAAAGCTGCGTTACACATTACCGTTTCCTTTGTTTGCGTACCCTCTTTATCTGGTGAGTTTAAGTTCAGTACATTTTTACCTGGTTAGCGAGCAATTAAGACTCATTTACCAGTCTATTTTATTTTTCTTTTCTCTCTGTTCATGCTGAATCAAGATTTCTATACTGCTAAATGTCAAAATTATCAAATTGAAATCTTGGAGAATTATTACTCTCGGCAACTCCACTTCAATTTTCCATAGAAATGGTTCGGCCTTCATTTGATACAAACACAGCAAAGATGATCCGAGTGCTAGCAAACACTCAATTTTTTTCTTCCTCTTTTTTCCATCTTGTTTGCTGATCAAAAGGATCCATTCAATTACAATCACTACATATAATAGAGGCATTATGCTTCCGTTTCATGTCGATTTATCTTTTGCAGTGGACAAGAAGCCCTGGAAAGAGAGGCTCTCATTTTCATCCGAGTAGCAGCTTGTTTCAGCCAAATGAGAAATATGATGTTCTAATATCAACAATCTGTTGGTTCCTGATGGTCGCGCTGCTTCTGGGCCTAGCATACGTAGTAGGCCCAGTTCCAGTTCTCAAACTCTATGGAGTTCCCTATCTTGTAAGAATCAACTTGGTCCCTGAGATTTACCATTAGGACTTGGTGGTCTCTTAAGTTCTAATCTCTATGCGCGATTGTTTGAATCTAAGGTGTTCGTGATGTGGTTGGACTTTGTAACCTACTTACACCACCATGGTCACCATGACCTCCCTTGGTATCGCGGCAAGGTAACAAATTTGCTCTCATCTCCAAACTATTCTTCTTCCAATTTTTCACTCTTCAACATTCTTTTTTTCCCCCCTTTTGGAGGTTCTCTGTTGTCACCAAAAGTAGCTTAGAAATAATACCAACCTCTTCTTAATTGTGCCTTAGGAATGGAGCTACCTCCGCGGAGCGCTAACAACTGTAGATAGAGACTACGGTTGGATAAACAATATCCACCATGACATTGGAACTCATGTGATACATCATCTCTTTCCACAGATACCACACTACCACTTAGTAGAAGCAGTAAGTAATATTTCCTCCTCACCTACTCTTTATTAGAGACATTTAACTAGGTCCTGCAACCTTATACTTTTAAATACATATCGTCGCAAAATCAGAATTGCCATATATGCCTTAATAATAAATGTGTTTTTGTTAGATATTCAGATCTTACAGGTCTGTATCTAAATACATGATGTTGCAGGGATATAGATATGTAAAACTCCCTTTCATTAGAGGGTTATCTTATACTGTTTCTGTAATGTTACAAAAAAGTGCTGAATCAATTAATGTGTGTTCAAATTTTCAGACTAGGGCAGCTAAGCCAGTACTAGGGAAATACTACCGCGAACCAGAGAAATCGGGGCCTCTTCCGTTGCACCTCTTCGGGGTACTAATGAGGAGCTTGCGAGTCGATCACTTTGTTAGTGATGTGGGAGATGTTGTCTACTATCAAACAGATCCTCAGTTGACTGGAGAATGGGAGGAGAAGCTAAAGTGAAGCACCGATTATTGATGCAGCACCATAAATATCGATAAGAAATATCGAGGTCGAGCACACGAATCCCCTCGGTTTCTTGATTATTTGGCCACACTCTTTTTGCTTTTTGCTCAGGGATGATATTGTGAACATATAATTTCCTTAATATAATGAAGTTAAACTTTCTTCAAGTTCGACGCTATGACGACAAACCTAAAGTACAAATAGTGCCACTGCGAAGTGTTTGATACATTAGAAAATTGAAATCCATAGTTGTCGAGTGATGGAAACTTTTAACATCGAAACACAGAAATGGTTGTTCTTCCTCAAGGTGACATATTTTGAAAAATGCAGTATTAAATATGTAATGAACTCCTTATAGACTAAAACTACAAATCATTATTATGATAAAATAATAACTACCCTTTTCATACAAGTGATCAATAAACTTATTGATAATGGCTTGTTAAAAATCCCAAACTAGTGAAATCAAAAGAGATCCTTAAGATTTCAAACTTTATGGACTATCACATGTGCACAATGTACTGGACAAAGTAGATCAACACCGATATTATGTGCTTCACACATTTTCTAAGTTCACATTCTTCTAAACCTAAAATGTTGGTACTTTTACACGGCAATTTGAAGATAAAATCCCCTAAATTCCACGCGTTTCATGCATGAAGAACAAAATTGGTACTAAATTAAATCATAAAACATAATCAAAATATAAAAATAGCAATATAAACTGGTGGGAAAAAAGAGATCATGCGCAGAGGAATGTGCCAAATCACCATTGAAGCGCGCGATTGCCATAAAGTAACACCACATCCACCCCTAATCAGGATCCACAAGGTGCTATTACCTCAAATTACACAAACAATGCGTACACTTCGAACCCTAATTCGCATTCCAGTGGGCGAGAGAGAGAGAGAGAGCGAGAGGGAGAGCGAAAGAGGTGAGGTTCGGAGACGAAGAGTCTCGGGAATTTTATAGGTGGGTCGCTCGTAATTAATTATTTTTAATTATATTTCGGCGGGGAAAAAGCTTTGTAGAGCTTTTAAGTAGAAGTCGGCGGGGGAATATCAGATTTTGCCGACTACAACGATGTATGAACGAACAATGGAGTCGGTAGCGAAGTGTTGCATATGCCGTGTTTACCTTTTTTTTTGAAAAAAATAATGGATGCTGACACTCTGATAAACTTCAAACTTTAAGTTATGATATAGGGTTCTATTTTGTTGAATAAAACACTAGCTTGATGCGTTTACAATGTTTGTATCAGAAAGAATATAAATTGACGTAACTTTAATACGAAAAATTAATATATTCTTTTGAACAACACATGCAACTCGAATAGCAGTTTATGAAAAATTCTCTCTAATCTTTTAGTAAAAATTATTTCCTTTTTGAATTATTTTGAAATGCAAAGTTCAAAAGAGTTTTTTAAAATGCATGCAAGATTTAATAACTAAATATTATAAGGAAGAAAAGATTAGAAGAGGCATGTGATGAGTCGAGACATACTAAGCACTGTCCTTAAACGAGATTGCTCATCCACATGCGAGGGGTGCGAGGCTCCGAAAAATATCAGTAAAGCTCAGTACAAAAGAACAAGAGGAAGAAGAAGGGCAATGATTAGGTTAAAATATGAAATCCTGCCCGACTCGGTAACCAAAACACGGTGCCGCCGTGCGTGTGTTTTCTGAAAAGTATCACTCTCATTATCTCCTAGGCAACTAGCTTGAGAATGATGGAGTATAAAATATGCAACAATTAGCTTTTAGTTTTTAATATGGGATTAATCTCACATATAAAAATTTATGCACGAACTCCCAAGTAAGGCTTATAGAATGTTAAACTGCCCAAGAAAGTCCAAGGATTAAAGTAAAGTTTTAAATCACCAAAATCAAATTAATACTAACAGTTTAATGATGGTCACGCATTAACAAAGTTGCCATCCCCTTTTCATAACATAAGCGACATGCACAAATCATTCCCTATTGTTTTACTACTAACAATCCAAGATACAACACCACAAACCAAAACATAATATGTTTTTATTATTTGGCTAAGGTAGAAGCCAATCGATAACATTATAAATTTGGTAAAAATGTTTGTTACTTGCCTGGAATATGCTGCATTCTGAAACAAGTATATATCTGAAGTTTAAAAGTTTAGATCTTACTATCTAATCTTGCAATATATTTAGCTTTGTATGTCCAAATCAACATTTGTTTAAATTTTCTAATAAAAACCATAAAATTCTATTTGAGTTTGAAAAAGAGCATGATGAATACTTTTAAAATTAGGTAGCAAAAGCCAAATTTTTTGACGTTCAGATACTCGTTTCAAAATGTGCTGCAATTCAGGTAAGGTCTATACATCTCCACCTTGTGAATGAGATTGTCCAAGTATGATAAGATCTCTGTGCCAATTCTAAGAAGCGGTGAGAGAATCGATCTGCGACTTGCCATGAGGACCCCTCTTGCGCACGTACAACCGATACTCGTTGTACGTGACCGGGTGGTACAAAGGAGGAGATTGCGGTGTGATGAGCTCTTGAGCTGGCCCGATGGGCACACGGCCGTTAGGGTTGAAGAAGAAGGCTATGGAGAAGCGCTCGACTGCGTTGGCCAGTGCTCGGTGCTCCACACTTTTGTACTTGGCATTGCTTATCACCTACATACATACAAGGTAGAGAAAAAGCGAATTATTATGCTCTTGCGTATCAAATTGCGTCATTAACTAGCTCCAACTTTAGTTTATGCATGCTTGGCCTGGCTTTTAAAATTATTTCCTTTAAACTCCTACGCAAGATTTGCACAGAACGAAAGGGGTTTAGAAGTAGCCAGTTTTGGTATCTATATAATAGAAAACTACGTATGCCTATATAGAAATTAATATTCATAACAGGTTTAAGAAGAAGTGTTCAAACATTAAGGGCATGTTTGAATGCACAGTAAAATATTTCTACGGAATTTATAAACTATGGTTTTGGTCTAGATAAAGTAAAGAATCCGGCAACTTTAAAAAATTCCACGGATTCAATTTTTAAACTGTTGGGATATGCATTGTGCAATTTCACGGAATTTTTCTAAATTGAAAAATTAAAAATTAAAATTTAAAATTTAAAATTTCAAAAAAAGTTTAAAATTTAAAATTTGATATGTGAAATGTGAAATTTTGAATTTTAAATTTTAAATTTTCAAATTTGAAATTTAAAAATTAAAAATATAAAATATAAAAATCTAAATTTAATTTTTAAATTTTTAATTTTAAAATTTTAAAATAAAAAATTTGAAATTTGAAATTTTTAATTTTTAAATTTAAAATTTTAAAATTTAAATTTCAAATTTGAAATTAAAATTTAAAATTAAACTCCCAAATTTTAAATTTTAAAATTTAAATTTTAAAATTTAAATTTTAAATTTAAATTTAAAAATATAAAATTTTTAATTTTTAATTTGAAAAATATAAAANGGAGCTCAAAAATGATGGAATTTTTTTTTCCTTTGGTTAAAGTGAATTATACATTTACTCAATTTTTTGGAGTATAGTTTAACTTTGCTTCAAAAATTACGTTACTTTTTTTCCTCCGAAACGCTTTATAGGATATTTTTCCTACCGTCGTAGTATAGTTTAACTATGCTACGTTTTTAGGAGTATCCAAACGGGACCTAATTCTAAGGTTACTAGAAATATTCATAACAGGCATAAGAAGAAGTGTTCAAACATTCTAAGCTTACTAGAAATATTCATAACAGGTTTAAGAAGAAGTGTTCAAACATTCTAAGGTTACTAGCATGGAGGTCTAAATGATTAATTTCATCACGAGAACATTGTGCTTGTTACAATTTTAGGATTTTGAGATGTACATCATCATTTCCATACGTTCCTTTCGCTTTCGACTACAGTGAAATCTAAATTTGCATGCATATATGCTTTAGCGCTATCTCGGGACGTACGAGAGAAAAATGAAAAGCAAACAGTGTACATACAGTGCGGCGGGAAAATCTACAATAACTTTGATTAGGACTTAATTAGAATTAATTGACTCTAGTATGGGTACATCTTAAAAGGGCATGGCCCCATTGTTTGCTTAGTGATTAAGCAGTGCCACTATGTCCTATCCAATTTGGACTATGTTTTGTGACTTTTGTTGAGGTGCACCACGAGAAACAATAAAGGAGGAGAAAACAAAAAAAAAAGATTACTCTACTCAACTCACCACACCCAGTCCATTTGGCCCGATTACAAACAGAAAAAAAAAAAAAAAAAAAAAAAAAAAATACCATTCTCTTTTATGGGCCCATTAATTAAAGGTTACCGTTTTGGCCACTAATGCAATTCTATGGGCAAAAGTATTCCTCCTTTCCAAGGAACTAGGGGTTTGCGCATTAATTCGATGCGTGCACTGGAGCAATAATGGCACAATAATGCATTCAAAGTTGAAATTTACAACTCAATTAATTGCCATTTATTTCCAAGCATTTTTCATGTACTAATTTAATAGAATCTTAAAATGCATGAATTTGAAATGTTGATATTTACAAAGTTGCCTTTAAAAGTATAATTTTTCATCACTTTTTGCATGCCTCTTAATTTGCTCGAGCAATGTTTTACACATAGATTTTGATACTTAAGAAGAATAAATAGGAGAATTTAGAAAGTGCCTCATGTGTGTTTTATTTTAGTTTCCAAAGGAAACCTAAAAGAGAAGGCAATAATATTAATAGCATAGCAGATTAATTCTTTGAACATATTTAATGTTACTTTTTGATTCAATGAACTCAATTCACTCTAAATTCACTCTATCTATTAATTTCATGTATTGCCAATTAATTGCTAGCAATTTGCCAAACATCAATTATTGGCTTTGTGTATTATATATTCAACTTTTGAATTCCTAGTACAATAAAAAAAATTCGACTTAGATTGAAAAGTTCATAATTAAAAATTCAGCATTATAGTTATATGATCATACATAAAGCATACAAAGTTTTTATTTCTTTTTTTTTGAGAGAGATAGGTAGTAGCATGTTACCCGCTTCGTTTATTTTTTTATTTAGAAATAAACTTAGCTAGAAATGTGAATCAACTAGAATTCGAACTTGAAATCTTTCGTACTAAGCATCAAGTCTTTTGCCACTTGCGCTAGAGACAATCGGTTAAACATACAAAGTATTTCTTTTTTTCTGAGAAAAAGATAGCACGCTACCCGCTTTATTCATTTAGAGGATGAACAGCATGCAAAGTATTATAACTAGTTAATATATGGTAGTATATATATCTTGTGCATTATTGGATGTTTAGTACTAGTTATATATATATATATATATAATATATATATATATATATATATATATATATATAGAATTAGGCTGGAATAATATTAGTAGTAAAACGCTCTTTTTGCTATCAAGTTTTTAACCCTTGATGAAAAATTGTAGGGTCATGATGATATTAGTCGGTTAGAGTTGTTGGTCCCCCTAGGGTTGAGTGGTCCCCACTATCACTAGTGGACTGGGCTACTATTAGTTTTTAACTCTTGGATGAAAAATTGCAGGGTAGGATGATACTATTAGTTTTTAACTCTATGAGTTGGACTGGGCTACTATTAGTAGCAAAATCCCATTATTGCTACCAGTTTTTTAGCCTTTGGATCAACTCTTTTTATTATTTCTAACCATTGGATTAAATACTATAACCCAGTGGGGAGCACTCAACTCTAACCGACTAATATCATTTTGACCCTACAATTTTTCATTCAAGGGTTAAAAACTTGATAGCAAAAAGGGCGTTTTACTACTAATAGCATTCCAGCCTAATTATATATAGAGAGAGAGAGTTGAGCTAGAATACTATCGGTAGTAAACGAGCCGTTTTAGTATCGATTTGTTTTCGATGATAGAGCTTCCAAATTGACGATCGGCTCCGTTAAATATGATTTAAACCATTTAAACTATCTAGAAATCAAATTTCACGCACTTTTGATATTGTTCTTTTATCCATCAAGTGAACAGAAAAATGAATGGCTGAAAATGAATACTCTTTAAAAAATGATGATAGGAGTCTTGTAATCAATATCAAGAGTATAGATCTTGTTTTAAATAGTTTAAAGAATTTTCTAAAAAAAATTCAATTGATTTGGATATCTTTACGCCGTTAAACGAGAAGACGCCTCTTATCTACCTTTAATATTACAAATTTTGAAACCCTTTGATCATTAGGCAAATGATGTCGAAAAGATTTGAAATTTAATTTCTAAACACTTCAAGTGGTATAGATCATGTTCAAGGAAGCCGATCGTCAATTTGGAAGTTCTATCATCGAAAACAAATCGGTACTAAAACGGTTCGTTTACTACCGATAGTATTCTAGCTCAACTCTATATACATATATATATATATATATATATATATATATATATATATATATATATATATATATACTATATAATCTTTGGTGCACTAGTTCCTTGCGTTGAGATTATGTTAGAACAGTTCTAAACTTTTGTGAATATCAGATCTAACTATTCAAAATGATTTGTTGAATTATTTAAATTTTACACTTTTGAGAATATCAGTTCTAACTTTTCTAAATGATTTTTTTGTGAACAATATGTCATGCATTCATGTTTATGTGGATCACAAATGCGCGCTAACCTGAACCTGGTCGCCGACGTTGATGACAAAGGCTCCAGGGATCGGCTTGACGGTGACCCATTCATCGCCCTTGCGAACCTGCAGGCCCTTGACGTGGTCGTCGGCCAAGAGCACGGTGATTCCGCCCGGGTCAGAGTGCGGCGAGAGGCCGAGGGTGAGATCAGGTTGTGGGCACTTCGGGTAGTAGTTCGCCCTCACACAAGCCTCAACATCCTCTCCTCCAAATGCTCTATATATGTAGTTCTCATCCAAGCCCAAGCCTGCTGATATTGCCTTTGTTAACACCCTACACAGCTTCAGCATTTCATGGTCATACTCCTCAGTGATCTCCCTATATCACAAAGCAAGGAGATTGAATATATAAGACTCTAACAAAGCAGCTCGAATATATAAGACTTCGATAGGACACGTAACATGAAGATCAACTTAGTTAATTTCTCTATTAGAGAAGGAGAAGCTAATCATGCGGCTCGAGTCGCATGTGACGGAAGCAGCTCTAATTTGAACATTCTACTTAATTATAACTATAAGAATGAAGAACATATTCTAGACATGCTTTGTTACCTCAAATTATGGGGAACTTTGGGCCACTTATCAAGTATTTGTGCGGACTCAGGAAGAACAGTGAGAAAGAAGTAGTCACCCCAATCTAAAACTGCACCCTTCTCAACCCCAACACGGCTACCATATCCATTATAAGTCTTAGGGGAATTTGTGTACATCTTCTTCTCCTCCATGGGGAGGCGAAAGAAGCTCCTCCACACCCCCCTCATCCTCTCGACGACGCCGTGGCTCACGCCGTGGTTCACCACCTGGAAGAACCCCCACTCCTTGCATGCCTCCGATATCGCCTGCATGGCCGCGTCATCGCTGCGGCGGCAGCGGCCCTCCCCCGACCCGTCAACGGTCGCGACCAGCCCGCCGATGTCGACCACCGGGATGTTCGGGCTGTCGCTCCGGTCGTCGTCTCCAGCGAGAAGCCGGCGCTGGCTCGGAGGCTTGACGTAGCGGTCGGGGACGGCGGTGACCCCGCGGTCTGATAAGGATTGGACGGGCACGATCGGCTCCGGCCACTCCTCTAGAGTTGGTGATTCCATGGATGGTGTGTCAAGGTTCCAATTTAGGCTAGCTAGGGTTTCTCTATGCTTCGTCCTCCCACAACAAGAAACTCGTGAACTGGTAGCGCATTTATATAGTAGTAGAGGGGGAGTGGGGGAGAGGAGTGTAACCACATGGTGAGCTTACCATTTCCTAAGTTGACGGCAACCCTGTCCGACCCAAAAATATTCGGATTTTGGGTGTGAAAATAATCCGAATCCGGTTCAGACGTATAATTCGAACTAATCATATCAATACAATCCAGTTTCATAATATAGACACGACTCGAACATTACGACTCGACATGCTTTTAAAAAATAGAACGCAATAGACCATCAATAATAAAATATAATATTATTAACACAATAATACATATTTATGGTCCCAATCCTATTAATAGGATAGTAGCCGTATGTATATATATATATATACATATATATATATATATTTGTGAGAGAAAGGTAGCAAGCTACCGGCTCCATTTATTAGGAAAAATGAACTCGACGTACAAAATAAAAGTAGTCGAGGCCTCCAGAGTGAAGAGAAAGGAAATGGATAAAAAAATAGAAGAAAAGAAAAGAAGAAACTAGGAAACAATCAGAAAAAAAAAAAATAGAAAAGTCGTGGGGGCGATAGTCATATGCTCCAAAAACAAGAGAGACCACGGGGTCCGCCATCGGCAATAGTCATCTGCTCCAAAATAGTTAATTTTACTCAAATATTATCATAGTTTTCTTACAAAATAAAAATTAATAAAATTTTTATTAATAGTTCATATAGTTTATGAAAAGAAATTTCCTACTATATATAATTTATTTATATTATCTAAAAAAAATATGTATATATTTATCGAAAGGCTAAGCTTATATTATATATGTATAGAAAAGATTAAAAAAAATAGATGTGTGTATACAGGATGCGTTACGAACTTGAACTTGCGTCGAATGCACGTTTATGACGTGTCTATGTTAAACACGAGTCTGATACGAATACGCGCATGTCTAATATAGAGACGCATGACTTGTACATAAAAATCCATGATATCAATATATAGATAGATAGATAGATAGGGAAGTAAATTGTATGATTTTAAATTACCTCCTACATAACTTTGACTCGGATCCAAATTTTCGCGGCCCCAAAACGGGAATGGCGTGCGTGGGGGAGGGTTGTCTGCGTCACAAGTCGCATGCTGAGTGTGACGGGCGCACGTCACTAAAGATAAAGTGTGTGGAGTTGGCGAGAATTTTTTTTTTCTAGGGAAAACTTTAAAAATACTTCCCTGTAATTTCATAATTTTTATTTTTTCTCCTGTGATTTAAAATGTATCAATTTGTTCCACTGTGATTTTTTTTTTCTCTTTTTCTTATCAATTTCATTCTTTTTTTTCTTAAATCAATAATAAAGTTAAAATTAAAGAGTACTAAAGTGAATATTTGATAAATCTAGATGGATATCTGAAGTTTTTTGTATATAATTGAATGAAATATTAACGAAAAAGATATCAAAAATATAAAAATGAGATCACAAGGGGGCAAATTGATTCACTAAAGTAAGAAATAATGAAACTACAGGGGGGTTTTTGAAGTTTTTCCTATTTTCTATAATGTTGTCATGAGATCCCCTAATATTATTTTTTATATCATTAATGATTATAACTAAATTTATATAATATTTTAAATTGCATGGATAATTTAAACGGTCCGCCACATTATAGTACCAAAATATCAACATTCTAGTTTGCGACGCAAAGCATGTCCCCTACAAAAACAGACCAAAGCATAAGAGGAGAGGGAAAAAAAAAAATTTCAAACATCAATTCTGTAATTTTATTTTTTTACTTTAATATTTTGTGATTTAAAATATATCTCTTTCGTATTCTATTTATTTTTTTTTATTATTCTCTCGGTTAATTTTTGCGCTAAATCAATAATAAAGTTAAAATTATAAAATAGTAAAATAAAATTTTAATAAATTATAAAATAATAAAATAAATATTTGATAAATTATAGAAAAAAAAACGTGATAGTTGTGAGGGATTTGACTGATTGGTTGGCGAGTACGCGCTGCAGCAGAATATGTTTCCTACTTTCCGTCAATCGCCATTAAGATTGACGTGGCAGTTTATGCGACCACACCTATGTCTACCACGTGTAGCATGCCTGTACGTCGTTTTTCCAAAATAAAAAAAATATAAGTGACAAAAAATTTAATCGTTAATATATGAGATTTTAAATTTTAATTTTAATTAATTTATATTTTTGGTTAATTTTTTTTAAAAAATAAACAAAGCCGGTAGCATAGTACATTTTTCTCTCAAAAAAAAATAAAAAATATTATTTTATTTTTTTTCATAATTAATTGTACCTTCTCTTAAGTTTCACTATTTCAATATATATATATATATATATATATATTTATTATTGCGTGATCTAGATTGTTTNTAATGTTTGGCGTTGAGTTGAATTAATTTATTATTTTGATTAGTTAGGTGCAAGCCAAAGCGGCCCTAATTAAAAGAAATAATGATTTAATTTACTTCAAAGTAGCGCTTCCGGATAATTTTCATGTTAATTATGCAGCACTAAGTCAGATTAATTTATTACTTCAACTATTCGGGTGCAAGCCAAAGCGGCCCCGACCGGAAGAAAAGATAAATTAATTGCTTTAAAGAAGTGCATGCGAAATTGCACCCTAATATTATGTTTAGTCTGCTCCCAAAGGAGGTCTAACATGAAGGTAGATGGGTGGTGTAGGATGGTAATTTTCTTATAACTCGTTTGGAGAAATTTGCCTGGCCAAAGCTGACAATTTCTTCATATGGAAAATTTGAGATTATCACGACCTACAGAAAGTTTAAATTAATCTCTAACAAAGAGATTGCATATTTATGCTCATAACTCTGCTCCCAAAGGAGGGGTTGTGATGTCATATAAAGGATATGCATAAGGAATGATTGCATATTTATGCTCATAACTCTGCTCCCAAAGGAGGTGTTGTGATGTCATATAAAGCATATGCATAAAGAACGAAAAATACTTATGTTCATAATTCTGCTCCCAAAGGAGGGGTTGTGATATCATATAAAGTGTATTTTTCTAATTTTGGTGTGGTAATTTAGATGTGGTATTTTATTGATAAAACATGCATTTTATTTTTCAGCTATGAATTCATTTTCTGTTCCTATTGGTGAATCTGTTCCTATACTTAATGGTTCTAATTATTCGGAGTGGAAAGAACAGATTATGTTCATTTTGGGCTACATGAATTTAGATTTGGCTCTGCGCGTTGAACAACCGCCTAAGGTAGTGGGGCCAATAACTCCACAGCAGGAATCCGCGCAGGAAAAGTGGGAGCGATCCAACCGCTTAAGTTTGATGCTCATAAAGTCAAGGGTATCAAAAAGTATAAGGGGATCAATTCCAGAATATAATAAAGCCAAGGATTATCTAAAGGCTATTGAGGAGCAGTTTGTCAGCTCCGATAAAGCCTTGGCGAGCACCTTAATGAATAAACTGTCTTCCATGAAGTACTCCGGAAATGGCTCGAATCGACACGGTTCAATATGATCTATACCACTTGAAGTGTTTAGAAATCAAATTTCATACATTTTCGATATTGTTCTCTAATCCATCGAGTGGACACAAAAATAAACGACTGAAAATGAATATTCTTTAAAAAATAATGATAGGAGTCTTGTAATCAAGATCAAGAGTATAGATCTTATTTTAAATAGTTTAAAGAATTTTCTAATAAAAATTCAATTGATTTAGATACCTTTATGCCATTAAACGAGAAAACGCCTTATATCAACTATTAAAATTACAAATTTTGAAACCCTTTGATCATCAAGCAAATGATGTCGAAAAGATTTGAAATTTGATTTCTAAATACTTCAAGTGGTATATATCATGTTCAACGATATCGATCGTTGATTTGGAGGCTCTATTATCAAAAACAAATGGGTGGCAACGGAGTCTGTTTGCTATCGATAGTATTCTAGCTCAACTATGATTATATAATACTATATTAATACCTAATGGCCGAATCATAAGAAATACTTAGACAAAAACTCCCTCGGATGCTTTTGTGTTGAATATACTAAATACGAAATAGGGTTGTTCTTTGACAACATAGGATTTTTAAACAAAATAATTATTTTACGTAGTGTCGAACCAAATTATAAACAATTTATTTGCAAAGACCTTAATTAATTAGTTTGATGATACGTGCTTTACGCAAAAATTGTATTGAACCATGCGTTTCACGAAGGAGAAAAGTGAAGAGCGAGATTCATGATTAAGGTACATTAGTTTACATCTACGACAAGTTCTTTTTTTTTTTTTTTTTTTTGAGAGAGAGATAGTCAGCACGCTGCCTGTTTCGTTTATTTCATTTAGAAATAAACTTAGCTAGAAATGTGAATCAACAAGGATTCGAACTTGGGTCTCGGATACCAACCACCAAGCCCCTTTGCCACTTGCTCATGTGGTGGGTCCATATTGATGGGTCTTAGTTTAATCCTATTCACATAAAATGTATATTGAAATTTTTTCTAATATGTTAAAGATAAAGATGAATTATGCGATTAAAAAACGTATCTTCCAGTAGATATCCATTATAGATATTTTAATTCTAATCTCGATATGAGATTCAGGATATTTAGGAGTTTCCCTTCTCTCTTATATATGATGACAAAAGAGAATTTACATTCCCAGAGTTTTGGGTGGATATAGAAGAGAACTCTGGTAGCTCTTTTTGATTTACACGTATCCGATTCGTGATGTAAGGCGTAGGTGTGAGAAAAGGCGAGATACATGGGAGATCTAGAAGTATCGAGGTAAGAACAATCTAAGCAAGCTAATAAAACAAGCAACCCGATCCGATTCCAGCTCTTAGATATGTTGGCTATCCAATTTGTAAATTTTCGCCGCTCTTTAATTCTAACAACTATTATATAATTTTTTTTTTCAATAATCAAAGCTCATATTTGTTGATGTCATTATGATGTAATGCTGATGTATAAATTAAAGCATTATGACATTTTTTTCTTTTTACCTTAGTACGATTTTTTTACCAATAATTAAAGCATTAGCACATATGTTTTTCAATAATTGTTCTATACCTTCTATTTTGTCCTTACTTTAGTACGTTTTTTTTTTTTTTTCAATAAAGCACAGCTACATATTAATCTATTGTCATTACAAAGTGTTGATGTATTAAGTAGTATGCATAATGTGAAATGATTTACTTCATTGGTCTATGCCTAAAATCTAAGGCTGCGAAACAGTATAAAGTTTGAGGATCCAAGAATTTTCCTTTCTAAAGTAATTGACTAATTAAAACCCATTTACTTTCCACTGTATATATATATTGTCAATAAATATGCGTGATAAAATTTTAGCGGATATCTGGTGCATGTACATATGTTATATATTTTATGAGAAGAGATATACAAATTAAAGCTATTTGTAGATCGATAATTAAACACAAAGAATGATATTGTTGGAGAGTAAGATCTCTCTCTCTCTCTCTCTCTCTCTCTCTCTCTCTCTCTCTCTCTCTCTCTTTATTTATATATATATATATATATATATATATATATATATGTTGTACTCTAATATTTGTTTTTCCTAACCGTTCAAATACTTTAATCTAATAAAAGCAATGATGAAACGCTTGAAAGGGATGCTGAAAAGCTTCCTATAACCATTCCAAAGTGAAGAAAACTACATAGAAAATAGAATTGCATCACTAGATAATGAATTGCCGTAAATGAATTTGCTTATTAAAAAGGGTTTATAATAATACTCACACCGACACACCCACATGCAAATCCAGTAGTTTTTACTAGCACACTATACACAAGTAGGGATGTGAAAGGGTACGAATATTTAAAATTTTATTAGAACTCAAATTCGAACATAACAGATTTATTCGATACTAAATGAATATAGTTTCGAATATAGTATAAAAAATAAAAATCCAATAAATTTGGATTCGGATATGAATTTTGCCTGTACCCGAACCCGAACTCGAATTTATTTTACTCTTTGATGTTATATTTGAATTTGTATTTAAAAAAATTAGATTTAATATTATATTTTGAAATATGATAAAGAGAAATAATTGTTTCAGATTCGGATTTCGAATATTTGGTTGGTTCAGGTTTGAATATGAACTTTTAAAGTCTGTCGAATTCGAGTTCACATTTAGATGAATAACTGGATTTAGGTTGGGATTTTGAAAATTCGCCCCGAATTCCATCTATTGACATCACTATCCACGAGAAGGGTAATTCAANTCTATATATATATATATATATATATATAGAGTCCGGCTACTATACTATTAATAGTACGAAGCACTTGGTGCTACCAAGTTTTCCGCCGTTAGATCTACCCTTTTGATCATTTTCACCCGTTAGATCATACTATTCAACCAACCACCTACTCAACCCTAGAGGGCCCACATCATCCTAACCACACATCTTTTAATCCAATGGCTAAAAACTTGGTAGCACCAATGACTTGGTGCTATTAATAGCATAGTAGCCTAGTTCTATATATATATATATATATATAGTCCAGCTATGGTGTTTGTAAATACAAGCACTTGGTACTTGTAAATTTTTTACCGTTAGATCTACCCTTTAGATCATTTTCACCTGTTAGATCTTACTATTCAACCAATTGCCCACTCAACCCTAGGGGTCCCACATCTTTCTAACCGCACATTCCTTAATTCAATGGAAAAAAATCTATAAGCACCAGTAACTTATACTTTCAAAAACATAGGAGTTCAATTTTATATATATATATATATATATAAAATTGAGCTAGAATACTTTTGGAAGCACCAATCCCTTGGTGCTTCTAAGTTTCTAATCCTTGGATCGACTCCTTAATTACTAATACCCCTTGGATCAAATACTATTCCACCTACCACTACCTATCACCATCATCTCAACCCTATATCTCTCAATCCAATGGTTAAAAACTCAAAAGCACCACCCCCTTGGTGCTTTTGAGAGCATTGTAGCTAAACTCTCTCTCTCTCTCTCTCTCTCTCTATATATATATATATATATAGTAGAGCTATTATGCTATCGGAAGTATAGAGGATCTAGTACTTTCGATTTTTTGACCCTTAGATCAACCCCTTCAATCATTTCTAACATTTAGATTAATACTATTAACCTGTGGGGACAACTCAACCCTGGGGGGACCGCAATCATCCCAACCGTATAATTTTTGATCCAATTGTCAAAACCTAGGGGGACCGCAATCATCCCACACACACACACACACACACACACACACACACATATATATATATATATATATATATATATATATATAAGTAGGCCGGAATACTATTAATAGTATTAATAACTTGGTGCTATTAAGTTTTCTGCCCTTGATTTGAAAGATGTGCGGTTAGATGAGGTGGACCCTCTAGGGTTGAGTGGGTGGTTAGTTGAATAGTGTAATCAAACAGATGAAAATGATAGAAGAGCTAAATCTAACGGCAGAAAATTTGATAGCACCAAATACTTCGTGCTATCGATAGTACAAAGGGATTGTTGTTTTTAAATTTGTGGCCCTTGGATGGAGATGTTGTAGGGCTAGGATGATAGTAGTCCACTTGAGTTGAGAAGTGATAGGTGAAATAGTATTTGATCCAAGGACTACTTATGATTACAAATTAATTAAAGATTAAAGAACAAAAGAATATTAGTAACATTAGTCAAATTGAAATTGCATGGATTGAAACAAAATCATTGAACATAGTACGCTCCGCAGATCATCATGTGACTAACAAGGTACATGAATCAAAATCACTAAAAGTGTGAATCCTCGTACATTAATTTCTAGGGCAAAAGGAGCGAAGCCATGAACAGTTCAAAGTTGAATCACAAACCATGAAATTGTCACCTCCCTGTTCTTTTTGGCCGCGCTCACGTGTTGCACGATAGCCGCGCGTCTTACTGTTTGTGTCGACGTACTTTACAAATTAAGTTGTGTTTCTATTATAATTTACAATCTCTCAAACCATTCGCGCCTTGATCTATTATTTATTTTATTTGAGTAATTGACACAGGTGGTAGTGTTTGAAACGAAGGAAATACAAGGATTATCCTAAAAGTCTTTATAAATATCTAATCAGCCTCTATATAGAGGCCCTCATCTAATGAAGCACAAAAAAATATTAAATTAATTTAAGTCTAATACTAATCAGCCATGCATATTATAAAACTCTCATATAAACTCGAAATAATAAAAAGAACAAAATAACATTCTCAAAATTAATTAAATAAAACCTAAAACTGCAAATTGAGAGACTAAATGATTAAATTTGGTGTTGAAAGCGTGATTTGCTCCAGTTAATCGGTATTTATGCTGATATCGATTATATAAAATAGGATCAAAAATAAAACAAAATAATATGAAGAAGAGATATTGAAGGAGGAAGAAGATAAATAATCAAATACTTTATTAATAAAAAACATTTAAATACAACCTTAGCAACACTCATGCAGTCATGTCTACTATGGCTTGTTTATATATTTATCTAATTAATCCATACCTAACTACATTTATATAGCTATCAAGTCATAACAAATGATAAATCTAATTTTTACTTTAGATAACTACAAATCCTAATCATAATCAAATAAAAGATTTAAACTTATCTCTAATTATATTTTAATTAAGTTTGGATTATTATTTTAACATCCTCCCTTAATCCAAATTTTATCTTCGAATCGTAAATTCTTTGAAATGCGCATTTGATTTTGCAATCTCCATCGTTGTTCTTGTCATCGTGTTTGAATTGTACAGCATAAAGAATGTCCAATGTTGTCATACACAGAATCTTTGCCACTTGTAATCCTGATTACTCACGTCATCTTTAAAGAAATGTGGGTTCCTATAGATATTTGGATTTGATATTTTGGATTTACTGGTTTCAATGTGTACATCTTGCACCATGCCAAAATTTTGTATTTCAAATTCTACATTTTGGTGTGCTATTTTCTTTTCCTCATTCACATTATAAAAAGAGTCAAGTTACTCTTTGATGCGTAATTATTTCATTGACAGAAAATTTTTTAATCACATCGTCATTGTGAACTTTCTCGTCGATCTAAGTTGCACCGTTTTGACCATCAACATACTTTTCACGAATTTGATCTTTTCATAATTTTGATCAGATTTTTTCTTCCAAAATTCTTTGCAAATTAGGGCTTCTATATATTCGTTGTTGGGTTGAATTTTTTTTCTTCTTAAATTTCATTCTGTTCCTGCAAATCTTCTTCTCCAATTTTTGCTAGCATTCTCCACGCTTCACGTGCTATCTTTGCTGTTGAAATATTTTCAACAAATGACAAATCTACTGCTTGAAAAATAAATGATAGAACTTCTCTGTCTTCTTTACTAAATTCTTTTTTATAATTTTTATTCTCCCCTACACCCCACAAATCTTGAGATTCTAAAAATATCGGATAATGATTTTTCATCCTTTAAAGTTCATTCCATCGAATTTTGATAAGGGAGGTTGCATATAAACCAATCTAAATTCATAACAAAATTTAAAAATTTAAAAATTAAGTTTCAGACATGTACCTTTCTGATATATTGACGTTCTATCGAGATTTAGCCAAGTTTTTCGTATTTCGACTTGCTTGCCTGGCCCTTCAGGTTATTTGGTCAAGTTTTTTTTTTATCTCTTCACGGGCTCTCCTCGCTCTCTTTTTGTCAAGAGTCACAACCACCTCTTACTCTTTTGTAGTGTGAGCTAACTTTTCGAAAGCAATATTATTTGCTTAAAAAAATATACTAAAATACTCATATTCTTTATTGATCTACCTTGAAAATAAATAACAACTCCTTGATACCAATTTGAAGCATGATTTGCTTTGATACCAATGTTGGAACTGGTATTATACTAAACTGATTATGTAACACAGAATTATAAAAACAAAATAATATGAAGAAGAGTATTGAAGGAGGAAGAAGATAAATAACAATACTTTATTAATAAAAATAATTTAAATACATATCATACCTGAGACACCCAGTATCATGTACATGTTTTGTTCATAACTAATTAATCAAAACTACTTACTAACTAACTATAATATATATATTAGTATTTATAATATTAATATATATAGAAGTTATCAAGCATAACATAATGAATCCAATTTTTACTTTGGATAACTATAAATCTTAATCATAATCAAATAAAAGATTTAAACTTATCTCTAATTATATTTTAATTAAGTTTAAATTATTATTTTAACATCCTCCCTTAATCCAAATTTTATCTTCAAATCATAAATTCCGTGAAATGAGCATTTGATTTTGCAATCTCCGTCATTGTTCTTGTCATCGTGTTTGAGTTGTGCAGCATAAAGTATGTCCAATGTTGCCATGCACAGAATTTTTACCATCTGTAATCCTGATTATTCACATCATCCTTTTAAAGACATGCAGGTTCCAGATATTTGAATCATCCTTTTAAAGACATGTAGGTTCCTATAGATATTTGGATTTGATATTTTGGATTCACTGGTTTCAATGTGTACGTCTTGCACCATACCAAAATTTTGTACTTTTAATTCTATTTTTCCGTCTGCTTTTTTCTTTTCTTCATTCACATTATAAAAAGAGTCAACTTACTTTTTGAGTTGATACGTAATTATTTCATCAATAGAAAAATTTTTAATCATCATTGTGAACTTTCTCGTCGATCTAAGTTGCACCGTTTTGATCAGTAACATACTTTTCACAAATTTGATCTTTTTTTTAATTTTGATCAAAAAAAATTTTCCAAAATTCTTTGCAAATTAGGGTTTCTGGATATTCACTGTTGGGTTGAATTTTTTCTTCTTCCTAAATTTCATTTTCTTACTGCAAATCATCTCCTCTAATTTTTGCTAGTATTCTCCATGCTTCACGTGCTATCTTTGCTATTGAAATATTTTCAACCAATGACAGATCTACTGCTTGAAAAATAAATGACAAAACTTTTCTGTCTTCTTTACTAAATTCTTTTTTATAATTTTTATTATCCCCACACCCCACAAATCTTGATATTCTAAAAAATATCGAATAATGATTTTTCATCGTTTAAAGTTCATTCCATCGAATTTTGATACAGCAGGTTGAATATAAACCAATCTAAATTCATAACGAAACTTGAAAATTCAAAAATTAAATTTCAGACATGTACCGTTCTGATATATTAACGTTCTATCGAGATTTAGCCAAGTTTTTCTTATTTCGGCTTGCTTACCTGGCCCTCCAGGTTATCTGGTCAAGTTTTTTTGATCTCTTCACGGGCTCTCCTCGCTATCTTTTCGTCAAGAGTCACAACCACCTCTTGTGTGTCATGTGGAGGCTAACTTCTTCGAAGTGATTTTTTGTTTCGGCTTCACTTGAACGTCACCTTCGTTAATCTGCTACAAGTATAGCTTGATTTTGACGTAGCTATCTGGTACATTGGTTCTATATTCTTTTCGAATCTGTTGTCGTCCTGTTAAGAAGTCGCATGATACTTTCTAGCTCTGATACTAATTGTTGGAAGCGTGATTTGCTCTGATACCAATTGTTCGAACTCGTATTTCTACCAATACCGATTATGTAACACAAGATTAAAAATAAAACAGAATAATATAAAGAAGAGATATTGGAGGACGAAGAAAATAAATAATCAAATACTTTATTAATAAAAAGCATTTAAATACACCCTGAGCAACACTCATATAGTGATCATGTCTGTTGTGACTAGCTTGTTCATCTAATTAATCCATATCTAACTATATATATATATATATATAGCTATTAAATCATAACAAATGATAAGTCTAATTTTTACTTTAGATAACTACAAATCCTAATCATAATCAAATAAAAGATTTAAACTCATCTCTAATTATATTTTAATTAAGTTTGGATTATTATTCTATCATTTGGGTACCAAACTGAGCCAGAACCGGAATGGCCATAACAGTTCAACACGTGCAGAATGCACATTTGAAAACAGACTCTCGTGCATGAAACTGCATGTGACCGTTGTTTTAATTATCGCATCCAAATCAGAACCATATCAATGTACTGGGCCTCAATTCGCGTTATTCCACCCGATTTCGCCCGGTCTCACTTCTCCATTGATTCCGAGCCTAGCTTGTCGGCATCAATAATGGACGTCTAAGATTGAGCCTTCAATTTGAACTTTTATTAATGTAGGGAAACTCGACTAATTGGGTTAGTTAGCTTCGATGCTTGAGAATTAACCAAGCTAATTAGACAAAGCCTATATATATATATATATATATATATATATAGAGCTAGGCTCCTATGCTTTCGAAAGTACGGGAGGCCCCGTGCTTGTAAGTTGTTTTCAATGATGGGACATCCAATTTGGCGATCGGTTCCGTTAAACTTGATCTACACTATTGGAACTATCTAGAAACCAAATTTCATAATTTTTTGATTTCGTTTGTCTAGTGAACGAGTAGCCTCAAAATGAACGGCTGAAAATGAAAATCTCATAAAAAACAGTGATAAAGGATTCAAATTTTAAATCGGAAGTATTGATCTTGCTACTGATGTTAAGTAGAATTTTCTATTAAATTTTCATGTAATTTGGATACTTCTACACCGTTGAACTTAAAAATGTGCCACATCTACCGTTAAAATAGTCTTTTTTTAGACCTTTTGATCGCTTAGTAAATGATGCCAAAAAAATCTAAAATTTGGTTTCTAGATAGTTCCAATAGGGTAGATCATTCCTAACGGAGCCGATCGTCGAATCGAACGTCCTATCATCGAAAACAACTTACAACCACGGGGCCTCCCGTACTTTCGAAAGTACGGGAGACGGACTCTATATATATATATATATATATATACACACGAAAACTGTTTTCATGCATTTTAGGATTATTATTTAATGTACTATTTATATTGCTTTGCGATTCGTGTGTTTTTACATGGTAGACAGTAAGTTTAACGATCTCAATTGAGGCCACATGATGTCTTTGGGGAGCGCAACTTTGCTGGAAAGCTTCTCAACGAGCTGTCATTAAGACAATTTGGTGAGTCATATGATTCACCCGTATAATTATGCACAGCGTACCGACCGTTTCTAGAGCAAGTGGCAAAGGGCTTAGTCGTCGATACCCGAGACCCAAGTTCGAATCCTAATTGATTCATATTTCTAACTAAATTTATTTTTTAATGAAATAAACAAAGCGGGTAGCGTGCTACCTATCTCTCAAAAAAAAAAAAAAAAAATTATGCACAGCGTATATTTGGTCGCGTGTAAGAGAAAGTGGACATACAATATGTCACGTCACCAACGAAAACCCTATCACCTTGCAAAATGAGGAAAATGCGCGAAATTCTGGAAGCAGCAGAGCAGCTCTCAAAGTATAACAGGAGTGTTGCTTTGGATCTCATAAAATAAAGAGTAATAATTAATAAGTCTACCATGCTTAGATTTTTTTTTTTTGACCTTTTTGCCACTTACTCGGAGGCCTAAATTGCTTCCAACTTGTACACTCAGTTTATTTGACTTAATGAATGAAGCATGTAGCTTACTATCTATTTCTCAAAAATAATAATAATAATAATAAGTCTACAATCAAAAATTGTAATCTCTGTAACCCCTCATCCAATGGCCTCTAAAATTTAGCCGACCTTAATTTCTTGGCTATTGATGATGATAATAATAATAATAAAAGAGTGATAAGGTTAGTGCAGTAAACTTGGCTTTAGTGGACCAAGTTACAGAAATACTTTTTTTTGTTTTTTGAAAGAAAGATAGCATGCTACCCGCTTCGTTTATTTCATTTAGAAATAAACTTAGCTAGAAATGTGAATCAACTAGAATTCGAATTTGGGTCTCGGGTATCAACCACCAAACCCTTTTGTCACTTGCGCTATGGACGGTCGGTAAATTACAGAAATACAATCCAAAATAGATTGTAGACCTGACATTGCTCTGAAATTAAAGTCTTACTTTTTGTACCTCCCTTTTTGAAGTTCCCACAGTTTCAAATGTTTTGATTGAGTTCACAATTTCCACATTCCGCCTTATAATGACATAAATTTTTATCCGCTATTCGTAACGATCGACATGGATTTTCATCAGCTATTCTATTGTCTCTTTCGTTACTTCCGTGCGAGCATCCAAAACAAAGACGAGACGAAAAAGCGAAGGAAGAAGAAAGAAAGTAAAAAAAAAAAAAAAAAAAGTGACAAACAAAAAAGAAAAAAGAAAAAGGAATCGGTTAAGTAGCACGCGTGAACACGGAGGAGGCGCCGCCGCAGAGCAAAATTTCTCCTCCTCCGAGCTCTCCTTTTCTGACAAAAATTTTAATTTGGGGCCGGTCCCCGATGGGCGCCGCATGGCACAAGCTCCATCCTCCACTGTTCTTTCGGAGAAATTCTACACTATCACACTTACACCACATCATCAATAACAAACTAATCACCTTTCTTCTTTTATTTATTTTATAATCATAATGGGACATATATCTTTAAAAGGAGATTTTTGATTGGTTAGTACGCTACATCACCAATATACGCCGTTGCATTCTAGAATTTTTCGCTCTCCCAACACGTGAAGAGCAATGGAAATTCCCAATGCACCTGGTGCATCTATACTAGGTGCACCGTAAAATTAATTTTTAATTTTTAATTTTTAATTTTTTTAAATTACAATTTTATGTAGTAATTTATTTATTTTTTTAGGAGTTACCGTATAGAAGTTAAAATTTTACACTCTATTTGGTTTCAAAAAAAAATTGAAAGTAATAAAAATCAAAAAATAATTTTATGGTGCACCTAGCATAGATGCACCACGTGCGCCCGGAATTTCCACTGCTCTTCTCGTATTAGGAGAGCAGTGGAGGATGGACGCCGCGTGGCACCTGTGCCATGTGGCGCCCATCGGGGACAGGCCCCAAATTAAGTACTTTGGGGCCGGTGCCCATAGAATTTTTGTCCTCGTTTTCTATGAGCTTTTAATTTTAATAACTCACGTGGGGTTTTATCCTCTATCCCCTTTTTTTTTTTTCGACTAAGTTGTTGTTTATAAAGAAATACGAACTTTAGAGCTCTCGCGCGCACTCCGCTGAGTGCGTAATAACTGGACGAGTTGTTGGGCACGGCAAACGCCTCAAAAGAAAATTGATTCCATTCTCATCCGCGCGTGCATGCCCATCACATCTTGTTCTTGTTCTTTTTTTTCATTTTTTTTTTTTAATCTTTATGCTTTTTTTGGTTTTAAAGTTAGATATGGGGCTTTAGTTTTTGAATTTTAATCTATTATTATAACTTTTAGTTCAGACGATTTGGATAGTTATAATTTATTTCTATCGTTCAATTTATTTGATTGGGCGCTTATGTGTCGCTGATATATCAATAATGTGATATCTTAATCATTATAACGTCTTCAGTCATTTTATCGTCATATCGGGTATAAGTCTATATTTTAGATTGTAGAATTTAAATGTATTAATATTGAAAGTCTTAGTTAGAAATTATAATAAATTAAAGTTTAAGAACTTTAAGGGCTATAAATGTAGTTTAGTCTAGCTTATATCTTGCTGGAAGGTCTCCTTATTCTGTCCGTTTATTTCAAAAAACTACAATCTTATTAGGTCGTGTAAAGCAATATAGTAAATTTATATTAAAGCAACGTTTTAAGAGAATGAGAAAAAATTTATTCTGATACTTTTTTATGATATGAAGATCAAGCAAAAGTCAAAACTGGATATTGTTCTATAAGAAACATGCATATGAGAGACTTTTAATGTCTGTGTCTAGCAGCTGTTCTTCGCCGCAGATAAGATAAGGCGAAGATAAGATGCGCAAAGAATTTGAACTAATTAAGGGCACGTTTTTTTAGAGAGCAAAACTTTTACGGCCTTGTCAGTCCACTCCAATGTCTTAAAGAATCTAGAAAATGTGAACTCGTTGTGGAGTCTCGTCTTTTCAAAAACTTTGAGATGCTGGTGGAAACCTAGCTAGCTCAAATTCTTTGTCCCTAGCTAGCTAGGTTTCCATGTCTTAAACCTAGCTACCATCACATAAATCAAGGTTTCTATGTCCCTCAAGCGACCAAGTGGAAAGTGTTGTGGTCCTTACCGGTTGCTCCTCGTGTTAAGAACTTTTTATGGAAACTCCTCTGGAATAGGCTACCTACTAATGAGCGATGTTACTCACTTAATTCAGCCCCGTCTCCTTTTTGCATTTATTGCTCCACTCCGGAAGATCAAAATCATATCTTTTTGGATTGCATAAATGCTAGAAGAATTTGGGATGCCGTTATGTCGTCTACTGGCATTTTGTTTTCTTTCAATGGCGACTGGATTACTGAGGAGTGGATTGATGAGGGTAAAAATCTGGCGGTGGTCCAGCAACAATTTATCCGCACCTTGATAGCCAACACTTTTTGGCAAATCTGGAAGGAACGAAATGCCAGACAATTCTCTAACAATTCCTCTTCGATCCAGGTCATATTGCGCCATATCATGCATATGACTTTGGATTATATTTCTAAAGTCCCTTCGCACACTATTGAACACTCGAACGCCAACAAATGGTGTCCGCCACCAGATGGTTGGATTAAAATTAACACCGATGCGTCCTTCAAGTCTGAAGAAGGCACTGCCGCTATTGGTTATATAGCTCGTACTAATTTAGGCCATGTTGTATTTGCTGCAGGNAAAAAAAAAAAAAAAAAAAACTTTGAGATGCTGGTTACTGTTTTGGAGTCTTCGTCTTTTCAAAAACTTTGAGATGCTGGTGGAAACCTAGCTAGCTCTGAGGTAGAAGCATACGCCATGCTTCTCTAGATGTGCTTCTCCATTGACAGTTTCAAGCGGAATAAGTTCTATAATGTTTTAGTATTTTTTGAGTTTTTTTTTGGTGACCCACTTTTCAGAAGTTCATCTGTTCTAAAGCTACTCCGTTTTTAATGTGCTCGACTTTCTTAATTCTTTCGACTTAATGAGTATCCAAAATGATAACTATTTATATCTTATATATATATATGTAGAGAGAGAGAGAAAGCGCAAAACTACTGTGTTATTAGGAGCACAGCAATTCTTGTACTCCTAACTTTCTAACCGTTTATCAATTTTGATAAATAACTAGGATTAAAAAAATAAGAAAAATTGGAAGAAATTGAGCATTTCGATTTATCTTGTTTTAAAATTTCTCTATAATTTCTCTTTTTTCTCTCATTCTAACCACCCAGCAAAATTGATAGAAAGTTAAGAAGTTAGGAACATAAAGGTCCTAATAGCACAGTAACTTTACTCTCTCTCTCTCTCTCTCTCTCTCTCTCTCTCTCTATATATATATATATATATAAATATTTCAAATTTTAGAAGTGTCAAGTTTCTTAAGCAGTTTATTTATGATCGAATAATCGTGTCTATCATAATTTAAACAATGATAATTAGAAACATAACGACTCACATAACACGCTCATTCAGCAAATTATTCAGTGAATGCACCATAAAAAATCCGGCAAAACCAAGGCATGAAATTGCAGAGAAAGAAAGACAATCTACATATAAAGATGTAAACTATCAATAGAATGAGGTCCACATGTCGAAACAACCATATCGATGATCACACGCGAGAGATCCATTACCGCAAAACATGGCGCCATTTCCGTTACCTGATAAATATTTACTTCCTAAAACTAAAGAAAAAAAAGAAAGCAGTAGATACTCGGTAGTGTGAGCGTAGTTACTGCCTCCCTTTCTTGGAACTGCAGCTAGGGCATTTGTATTGCTGTATGGTCTCGGCTTTCGCGGGGGTTATCTTCACACACTTCCCGTGGTACCACCTCTCGCATATATCGCACCCGATCCAGAACTCGTTCGAGTTGTAGTTTCCACCACAGCTTCCGCAGAGGGTTTCGTTGTGCTCTTCGTCGTCCTCGCCGTACCCTTCGTTGACTGCTCTTGAACTGTTCTTCGTGTGTCCGTCACTCGATCTCTGTTACAATTATGATGTCAAAAGGAAAAACAATAAAGATAAAATGAAAGAAGCCCTTATATGTGTATCCTTCTAGAGCCATACATTTGACCCATAGACCTATGAGCAAAGTGATAGATATCACCTTGTGGAACACTGATAAAGGAGGAATGTGATGAAATCTTTAGTTTAAGATGGAAATATAAAATGTTTCAACATTTCAGGGGAGGAAAGTGAAAAATTACAAGAGGTGTAAGTGGGTTTGTGTAATTTAGCTGAACTATATTAACCACTTGTAAGTTATTTCACCTTAGTAGAGTGTCTGGATTTGCTCCCGCTATCTACGCCGGATCTATCTTTCCCCTGCTTTCTATCAGCCAACACTTCAAAGACAGTAGAAAGGTCGTTGATCATGCTGAATAACCGTTTCCTGCCAGTCATAAAGAGCGAGAGCATGAATGGAGCGAGTGTTCAACTGACACTTAGATAAGCTAGTTGCACTGGTGTAACTAGAAATATTAATTCACGGGTCAAATGGTAAAACCCCATATCAAAGGCTCATTACGCCAGAGTCTATGTAAGGCTCCAATAGACTCTAGTTACACAGCCTATACATATGGGAGGCTAATTAAATCTGACAAATTAACATATTGTTCCGTGCAAGTAAATCCTGAGGACTTGATTCTTTTGAACCGCTACAAACTGGTTTGACCTTGAAAATGTAGTTCACTGTTGAAAAGAGGAAGGAAACTAATTTTAATTGTACGGAAGGATCAATTGCACTGTAGATGAAGTTAGTGGGTACATTCAAATTTTAAGTGTTCAGAGCTCGGTTTGCAAAAAGTGTGGAAGTTGGAAAGGTGTCCGCATGCATTTTATGATTTTGCCAGTGAAGATGACACCTCAACATATAAGAGCAAGTTCTTCTGACCTTACAATAGCAAAGAAATAATGAGAGACTGGATGAATCCTATAGAATCATATCATAACTGAATACGGGATAATGGTGAACCATGCAATAAATGTTTATATTTAGTGATCAAACTGTCAAACTACTCAAAATAATTCAACAAATTATTAGAACATAAAAGCAACTTGGATAACTAAAAATCCACAATGAAAAGTGCTTCAAGCAGTCACACATCTGTTCTTAAAAGGTTATCATAGATAAGTGTCAATACAGTTTAGACATACAAGATAATAAATCAAAGCAACAATTTCATTAGAAACACATCACCACATGCATTTCCTCCTCCTATTTCACAAATAGAAAAAGTAATATCGTAGCAATTATGACCAACATTATAAGTGTAATGACCACAAAACGATAGTCTGTGATATCTACACTACCATTCTCAAGGATTGAACATCTCTAATAACAAGGTAATTTTAAGCATCTTTAGGGACAGATACGGCTATTTTAATCTGAAATATTGGAAAATTTGACCAACTTGGAGAATAATGCAACAATCTAATTCTTTGGAAGCTAAGATAAGCCCTTACTGCCCTCCATTTGCTAGCTAACTAGTCGTCTTTATAAGCCCACCAAGACAGAACACAAAAGACCAGCAAGCCTATTCCTTTAGCTATTCTATCATTCTTTATACAGAGAAATCACTCTAAATATAGACATACTGCTACACCTAGATGAGTGCAATAACCTAGTTACTAGCGGGGGCCATACCTCTCAACTCTCATTACCATCACAATACCTTCATGGAAAGGCAGCATTCTGAATGCATAGGCAGTGATTTTTGTTAGTAACCAACCATGTTGACATGTTCATTTCACCCTTCCAAGAGGTTTCATCTAACGCCTAGTGCATAACCATAATTAGGCACATAAGATCTGTTCTAACAAAACAGCCTTCAAGCTTCTGTAGTTCATGTCTAGATAATAGTTTTGAACCTTTGTATTACGCGAAACACACTTGGCCTGACAAGTCAAAATCTAAGCAATATCAGACCAGTTTCCACTCTAATTGATCTAACAGTAGAAAGATATGCCTCATATGTAGATGCAATCAAGGACAATTATAACAACACTAAGATTGTGGGAGGGTAATGGAAGCCGAGACAAGATTGATCTCATACAGCAATAGAGTTGCATTAAGATTCACCAAACAATAATAGACTAAACCTAAGCTTCTTTTATTTTCAATGATTATAAATGAATTCAAGCCAAGATACTTAATGATGAGGTTTTCTTGTTCATGTTATTTGCTTTAGTCATCATTTTCACTTGTAAATTTGATATAGGATCGACTGTTAATTCAGAAAAGTAGAGAAAGAACAAAAGGATTCAAAATATGCAAAGTATCTCGGATCTATTATCAATAAGAAAGGGTAATCATAATGATGAGGCTGGAGTGCATATAATTTAATTTGGATGATTGAAATGCAAAACCGCCTCTAACATGTTGTGCGATCGTCAATTCTTCTTACAGTAAAAGGACAATTTTACATTATTACTATAAGAGTATTAAAATTTCATCAATCAGAATGGTAGGCAACTAAGGAACATATAAAAAAAATGGTTATTTCACCAAGCAGCATCGCCGAGATGAGCATGACTTCCTGTTCTTTGTAGCAGGAAAACGGTTATTTCAACATACACTGTCGTATATTTTAAGTGAGATAAAAGCACAATGGTGACATTTAACTCAATGTCTCAATCTCATAAAACAAATCCATCTCTCTCGATCTCCCCAAGGACATAAACAGAAAGCTGATCTACATATATCACTTTTTCCTCTCTCTGCATTAGTTTCTTATGATCCCTTGGTGTAATTCGTTGTTGTTTGGCAACTATTTGTGAAATTTCTATCATATATCACATGACATTGCTACCATAGAATATAAATGTACCATAATAGCAGAGAACAAGCAATATAACAGTAGGGTGGGGGAAGCAGTAAAACACCCAGAAAAACATAGGGACACAAAATTAAAAAGCTTAATCCAAAACAGGATCAGCTTAGAAACCCTAAATCCCTCAGTGTATACCTCTCATTCCCGTTCAACCGCGCCCCAAAGAAGAAGGCGACGGAGAGGAGCCACGAGTCGCTGTGCACGGCGACGAGCGAGAGCCAGTCCTTGCGGTTCATCCCGTCCCTCGCGAAGTTGATCCCGAGCGCCGGCTCGGGCAGCTCCGGGGGCACCTCCTCCGCCGGTAGCGTCACCTCCCACGCCCCACTCGGGTGCCCATACAAGCACAAATTCTCCTTATCTACACCCCAAACCCAGGCAAAATCTCAGCATCGAACACAAAACCTAAACACCAGATCAGATCCTCAGGGGTTCGAGATCGCACCTGGATCGCACAACCCGTAGAACTCCTCGACATCTGGGAGCAACAACAAGGGGAGATCGGAGACGATGAGCGAGGAGAGGAAACGAGAAGAGATCGGGAGAGGTAGGGGGGGTGGAGCTCACCGGCGGTGAGGGCGCGGACGAGGGCGGAGCGGCGGGAGGAGTAGTCCTTGAAGATGTCCTCGACGGAGCGGGGGGCGGAGGAGATGGAGACCATGTCCATTAATGGAGGAGGAGCAGCGGGAGCTCGCTCTCCCACAAAAATGGTGGAATCGGAGATCGAGAGTTTCGCGAGGATATAGAGAGAGAGAGAGAGAGAGAGAGAGAGAGGGGTGAGGGAGAAGGAGATCGCTCGCTCCCACAAATCCCACCACCACCGTCGATCTAAAATAAATGAATAAATAAATAAAAATAAAATTTTATTTATTATTATTAATTAAAAGTACGAGACCTGTGCTGGACCGCAACCGTGCGTCTTCAGATTTGAGGGCGAGCCCGATACGGCCTGGTTCTAAATTCGGACCGTGCCGTTTGGACCCAAAGTTCATGCTCGCTTAATAATATTTATTTTGCAAGTTTTGTATATATATATATATCGTATATATTGTATATATATTATATCATATATATATATATATATATATATTCCAACTATTGAACAGGTACTATGCTCAAAAAATTAAAATTTAAAAATCATTAAATTTTTTGTAGAGAAACTAAAACTTTTTTAAGTTTTAAAGATAAATTTGGATAAAACTATCCCACATAAGAATAAAAAATTTAACCACTAGAGAGAGTAATGATAGAAACTTGGGAGAAAGGAAAGTTTTAAGGCCAAGCCTATAAGCCTAAGGCTAGATCCTTTTGGGGGAAGGCCCATCCAGGGCTGGATCTTGGAGACCCGGCGCGGTCCTGGTCCGTTTTAGGTCTTGCCTTGGCGAGCCCCGAGACGCCGACCCAGCACGGCCGCTATTATGGATCGGGCTCGGCCAACGCGAGTACTACAGTATCCATGCCGTGCCTAGGCCGAGCCCAGAGTCGTGCCGTGTAGGATATATAAGCCTGTTTTACATCAGCAAGTACAACATGGTTGGCCGCGCTCGGCCCGAAATTAAAACTTGGCTCAGCGTCTCGTTTACCTCAAACCACACTTGACGTCAGTTTAGGGCGTGTTTGTTTCGCCGGATCTCAGGCGCAGAAGTCGCCCATCTCATCAATCCACGAGACACGAGTGCAGGCGTTTGAAGGCGACCTACAAGTTTGGAAATTGGACGTGGGGAGCGGTTGGAGGCCTACGAGAATCGACTCTGACTCTATGTACGGCACGAGGCTGAAACTCCGTCCCCTACCCGGGTGAAATTGAGATCAATCGTACAGCTGGAGCTCGCGCGACCTCCACCATCCTCCTGTGGCCCCACGAAACAAAAATGCCCTTAGCTCAAATTCGATTAAAATTTGGAAAATATATTGTTATTCGTGTAGAGGAAATAACTTATGGACGCTGTAACGTTATGATTCTAAACAAGCAAAGTTTTTCAAAGTAAATTCTTAAATAACCTCTACGTTG